>NW_027555847.1:560340456-560364193 GCF_003287225.1 Phascolarctos cinereus
TTATAATAAAGGGCTTTAAAAATTAAACAGATCAGACACTTACTAGCTATGTGACCCTGGGCAAGTCACTTAACCCCGATTGCCAAAAAAAAAAAAATGCTTAACAGAGAAGTTTATAATTGATCCTGAAGGTAATAGAGAGCCACTGGAGTTTACTTAATGGAAGGTGGTGATATACTTAGATCTACATTTTAGGAAGATCATTTCGACTAGGCTAGATGAAAGCCAACCAGCAGGTTACTGCAATAATCTAAGCATTAAGTGATGAGGGCCTGGACCAGGGTGGTGGCAGTGTCAAAGAAGAGGAGGAGTATACAAGAAATGCTACTAAGGTAGAAATGACAGGACTTTTCAATTGATTGACGGAGAGAAGAAAGAGGAGTTGAGGATGACACATGTTGTAAATCTAGGTCACTAGAAGTATGGTGGTGCCCTCCAATGTAATAAGAAAGCTAGAAAGAAGAGAGGGTTTGAGGATATAGAGAATTAATCCCATTTTGAACATACTGTTTCAGATGTTAATGAGATATCCAGTTTGAGATGTCCAATAGGCAGTTGAAGATGTGAGACTGGAGATCAGGAGAGAGATTAGAATTGAACAAATAAACCCAAGAATCATCTTCATAGAGAAGATAATTGAATTCATGGGAGCTGATGGGACAGATTATCAAGTGAAACTGTCCAGATAGAGAAGAGGACCCTGGACAGAGCCTTGAGGGACAACCATGATTCATAGTATAGCCTGGGTGAAGTTCAGCAAAGGCAACTGAGGAGGGATCAAATAGGCAGGAAGAGAGGGAGATAGTGGTGTCTAAAAACCTAGAGAGAAGAAAGTGTCAAGAAGAGATTGACTGACAATGTCAAAGGCTGTAGAGAGGTCAAGAAAAGGCTGTACGATTTGGTATTTAAGAGATCATTGATAACTTTATCTATTTTTTAGGCAACTGGTGACTTGCCCAGGGTCACACAGCTAGTAAGTGTCAAGTGTTTGGTCTGAGGCTGGCTTTGAACTCAGTTCCTCCTGACTTCAGGGCCGGTGCTCTTTCCACTGCGCTACCTAGCTGCCCCAGATCATTGATAACTTTAAAGAAAGTGGTTTCGGTTGAATGGTGAGATGAGAAACCAGATTGTAGAGAGTTAAGAAGAAAATGAGAAAAATGGAAATGGAGGCACTTAGTAAAGATGGTCCTTGAACACAATACATAGTATTTATTATGTAGGTTTTCTTGAAATGCAAATTTATTGCTGTATATTTTGAATTCTCTCTTATATTCTGCTTTGTGCATGGCAATGTTATTTTTTTCTTCCTTAATTTTGTATTTAAGTTTTAATATTTAAGTTTATATTTCTTTTTCTCTTCTTATTGTATATTTAAGTTTTGTATTTAAGTTTAAAATAAATTAATTTTTAAAAAATAAAATTTTTTTAAAAGATGGTCTCATGGAGATTAGCCATGAACAGGAAGAGAGATGTAGGATAATAGCTAATAGGGATGGATGGATCAAGTGGAGGTTTTTTGAGGGTGGGTGAGACATGCTTGTGTTTGTAGGCAGAAGGGAAGCAGCCAGTAGATAGGAAGAGACTAAAGATCAGTAAGAATAGGGATGAGAGAGTAGACAATCTTCCAAAGAAGACAACATGGAATGGGATCCTTTGTGCACATACAGGGATTGTCCTTGGCAAGGTGAAGGGCTACCTCTTCATGAGACACAGGAATAAAGGAGATGATGGTAGCTAAAGGCATCTGAGTATTGTGATATGAGGAGGAACAGAGGAGAGGGAGCTCCCGGTGAATGGTTTCAATTTTTTTTTCAGTGAAATATGAGGCAAAATTCTTAGCTGAGAGGGTGGAAAGAGGGAGATCTACAGAAGTATGAGGAAGGAAGAAAAGGTTTGGAAAAACTGCTGCAGTGAGTAGGATAATGAGTCTTAGGAAGGTATGAAGGGATTGTCTTATTGCAAGTGAAGGCCTAAACTTGTAGAGGACAGCACTGAGGAAAAGCCCTCTACTGATAGGGATCAATAACTGTCTCTGCTATGGATAGTCTTAGAGTAGGAGTGGGGAACCTGCAGCCTCAAGACCACACATGGCTCTCTAGGTCCTCAAGTGTGGCCCTTTGACTAAACCCAAACTTCACAGAACAAATCCCCTTAAATAAAAGGATTTGTTCTGTAAAACTTGGACTTGGTCAAAAGGCTGCACCCAATGACCTAGAAGGCCACAGGTGGCTTCAAGGCTGCAGTTCCCCATCCCTAGTCTTAGAGGGTTGCCAGAACACTAAGGCTTTAAGTCACATACCTTCAGACACACACTACCATCACCACCATTTCAAAATTATGAAACTAAACAACTTAATCACAGAACCTTAGAGCTGGAAAGGACCTCAGAAACTATCTTGCCCAACCTGTAGCCAATAATCTCTTCTACAATATCAATAAATGGCTATCCCGCCTCTGCTTGAAGTTCTACAGTGAAAGAGAAACCACTACTCCTCCAACCTCCTTGAGGCAGCTTGTTTTACTTTGGGAAAGCTTTAATTATTAGGAGATTTTTCCTTACATCAAGACTAAATTGGCTTCTCTGGAAACTCCCATCCAATGTTTCCAGTTCTGCCTTTTAAGGTCACACAGAACAAATTTGATGTCTCCTACACAATTCAGCACTTCAGACTCTTGAAGACAGCTATCATAACCCCTTTATTGTTTAATTGTTTCAATTGTGGCTAACTCTCTCTGATCCCATTTGGGGTTTTCTTGGCAAAGATATTGAAGTGGTTTGCTATTTTCTTCTACACCCATTTTGCAGACAAGGAAGCTGAGGCAAACAGGGTTAAGTGATTTGCTCAGGGTCAAATAGCTAGTAAGTATCTGAGCCAGATTTTAACTCAGATCTTCCTGACTGCAGGCCCAGCATTTTATCCATTGCACTACCTAGCTGCCCCACGTGCCTTCTAGGTCTCTTTTTCAGAATGAACATGCCCACTTTCTTTGACCCATACTTATATGACATCTCTCCAGTTCTCTCACTTACTGTTTCCTCTCTTCTACTCCCATCCCAGCTTGTACACAGAACTGAACACCTATAATCCAGATATGGCCTTAAGACAGCAGTACACAATGGAATAGTCATCTCCTTCAATCTGGCCACTGGGCCTCTTGTTTAGCCTAAAATTTTAGCTTAGCCTAAAATCAGATTTATCATTTTTGGCTCCCATGTCACACTGTTGTGTTTGTGATCCACTAAGGTTTGCAATCCACTAAAATCATGATCTTTTTTTTGCACCCAAACCCAAATCTTCTCTCTATTCTGTATTTTTGAAGCTGGTCTTTTGAAACCCTGTGGAACTTTCCATTTATCTTTGTCTAATTTCATCATCTTTGATTCAGCCCATGCTTCTAGCTTGCCCAGAGATTTCTGAATCTGGACTCTGTCATACAATGTATTAGCTACTTCTCCATGCTTTCTAGCGTCTCCCAATTTGACAAACTCTCCCACTAGAACTGAGTAGAGATGCTTTATCCCATTAAGAGTAGGGATGGTTCATTCTTCGTACTTGTATCCTCAGCATTTAGCACAGTGCCAGGCACACAGTAGGTGCTTCATAAATACTTGCTGATTGATAAAGTGATTGAGTCTATGCTTTTAAATCACTGAAAAAACCTATAGAACTAATAATCCCTGGAGCATGCCACTAGAGACCTTCCTCCAAGCTGGCATTGACCCATTAATGGCTTCTTTAGAGCATTAGTCATCTAACAAGTTCCAAATTTACCTATTTTATCATCTACCACATTCTTTCTTTTTCTTTTTCTTTTCTTTTCTTTTTTTTTTTTGGCTAGGCAATGGGGATAAGTGACTTGACCAGGGTCACACAGCTAGTAAGTGTTATGTGTCTGAGGTCAGATTTGAACTCAGTTCCTCCTGACTCCAAGGCTGGTGCTATATCCACTGCGCCACCTAGTGCCTACCACATCCTTTCATCTTAACTACAAGCTAATCCTTTGTTGAAAGCTGAGCATGTGATATCTATGTTGTTGTCATCCAGTTGTATGTGCTTTTCATGGTCCTGTGGACCATACTGTCCAGCAGGTTTTCTTGGCAAAGATACTGGAGTTGTTTGCCATTTCCTTCTCCAGTGGATTAAGGCAAACAGAAGTTAAGTGACTTGCTCAGGGTCACACAGATAGTAAGTATCTGAGGCTAGATTTGAACTCAGGCCTTGCTGACTTCACACCTAGCACTCCAAAAAGAAAAGTTGTTACTCTGGCACGACTTGATCTTGATGAAATTGTGCTGACTTTTAGTGATTGCTCATAAACTATGCCCTTAATATGTTTTAGAATTTTGTCAGGAATAGAAACCCAACTCCCTAGTGGATAGTTATTCAGGTACCAATTAATTTAATTTTGTGAAAATCAGCACATTTGTTCTTTCCCAGTCCTGCCCTACTGCTCCTGTTTTTTACAATATTTTTAACTTCATGAACATGCTGAGTCACATGACCAATAAGACAGAAGATTAGACATTTTCTCCAATCTTTATGACTTTTCAAATCTCTCCAAAATAAAGAAGATAAATAAGAGATGGGCAATTTCAGCTATCTCTGTGGTCAATAATCCAAATGAGTTTAAAAAAAAATGAATTAATACATTAATCCCTCACCCTGAATGTATTCACTTGGTATCCCTTTTCCCACAGTTTACCATGCTGCACAAGCTTACACATGGATTTTTAACAGAACTCAACTCTCCACCCCCCAGCCTCCTCTTGTGCCTCAAGAGACCCAAACAACACACATTTTCTCAGGTTAAGACAGCAGCTCACAGAATTTTGTGTCACAACAGAGTTCACCAAAGAACGGAAGAACAGAGGGGATTGGGGCAGGACATATGTAACACTCCACTTAGCCTGAGAGAGTCTAGCATCTAGATGGGGACAGTTTGTCTCTGTAGAAGTCACTTGAGGCACAGACCAAAGCTGGTAAACCATGAATTGCCCAATGTGGGAGAGGGCTGAGACAGCTTTGAGATCCAGCCCAAAGAAAAACTGCTGTCAAAGGGGAGAGTGCCAGAAAGTGAACAATAGGGGGAAATAAGGGGGGAAAGACTGAAATACAAAATAAGAGTCTTATTATTCATTTGTCTCACCATAGTCCTTTACCATCATCTCATCCAACCCAAGCAACAGTCCTAACCCTTCCTTGATCTTATGCTTATCCCTAATAGAGCTTTAAAAAAACGAAAAAAACTTTTTATTATCTTTACAAATAACTGTGAACTGACTTGACCTGTCTTCTTTCACATTTCAAACCTAAAATAATAAGTTTCGAATTCATCATGAATTTTTCTTACCAAAAATCATTATAACTTTAATTATCATGAAAATTGTACACATGAGAAGTGACATGAATACATAGTTATCATGGGGTTCAACAGCCACTTCAAAATTATACTCTGTAAGTACTGAAAATCACAATCAATCACAATCAAAAGTATACTTTGTAAGTACTGAAAATCACACTTAAAATGTTAAAACAAGAAGAAATCAGAACTTCTCCAGAGGGATTACACTAATTGTGGATAGATAATCAAGGTCCCAAAAAAAAAAGTTTAAACATGAAATAAAGAAAAAGATATTTTTTCTTTTTAAAAATTAACTAAGGATAACCAATATGTAGACAACCAAAACTCTTAGTTATACTTTTGAAACAAATATTGATTTTCTTTTAGTACAAAAAATGTTTTGAACTAATTAAGTATTTAATATAGGTTGCCCTTGGAGGGGCACAGCCAAGATGGCAGAGTGAAAGCAGTGACTTGCTTGAGCTCTCCCCAAACCACTCCAAATAATTGTAAAAAATGGCTGTAAACAAATTCTAAAGCAGCAGAATCCACAAAAAGACCAAGTGAAGCAAATTTCTAGCCCACAACAACCTGGATGGTTGAGCAGAAAGGTATATTGTGCTGGGCTGGAAGAGGAGCCCAGTTTGGTGTGGGCCTGCAGGCCACAATGAACCTGGAACAGGCCTCTGAGGGCTGTATTGCAGGCAGCCGTGGAGGTTTCCAGACTTCACAACCTATGATCACCAAAGACAACTGAGAAGGTCAGTGGGAAAAGTCTGTTTCTGTGGTGCTGAGAGTGGAACATGGGGTCTCAGCTCCAGTTCCCCGAGAGCGTGGCCCTTGAGGGGGACAGCTGCCATCTGAGCTTCTGGCCCACAGACTGAGGAGGAATCCAGTGGCTGATCAGAGAGGGATTGCAGGGATCTCTGCTGGTGCTGAGGAAGGAATCTCTTGCTTTGCCCTGCTTGGATCTGGGTCACAGTCGAGGGCGGTCCTGGGGCAAGGAGGAGCGTTGGCATGGTGGAGCTTGTAGTGGCTGTAGAGAGAAAACCCTTCTCACAGTTCCAGGACAGAAAGAGTGCTTGTGGTCATTAATACACCAGAGCACAGGCCAGGAAAGAGTAAATACCTCGCCCCTTATCATACCACCTTGGAAGAACTGAAAATTTACAGGTCCCTACAAGTATCTCTGAAAACAGCTGTACAAACCCCAAGCTTGGGACAGTACATTCTCCACATTGGAAGCAGATTCTTACCTTAACAAAGAGTTTAAAACTCAAGTAATTGGCTGGGATCATGAGCAAGCAGCACAAAAAGAGTCAGACTATATTATCTTACTTTGGTGACAAAGAAGATCAAAAATACAACCAGAAGAAGACAACAAAGTCAAAGCTCCTACATCCAAAGCCTCCAAGAAAAATATGAATCAGTCCCAGGCCTTGGAAGAGCTCAAAACAAGATTTTGAGAAGCAAGTAAGAGAAGTAGAGGAAAAACTGGGAAGAGAAATGAGAGTGATGCAAGAAAATCATGAAAAACAAGTCAACAGCTTGCTAAAGGAGACCCAAAAAAATACTGAAGAAAATAACACCTTAAAAAATAGCCTAACCCAAATGGCAAAAGAGGTCCAAAAAGCCAATGAGGAGAAGAATGCCCTAAAAAGAAAAATTGGCCAAATGGAAAAGGAAGTCCAAAAGATTACTGAAGAAAATACTTCCTTAAAAATTAGAATAGAGCAATTGGAAGCTAGTGACTTTATGAGAAATCAAGACACTATAAAACAAATCCAAAAGAATGAAAAATTAGAAAACAATGTGAAATATCTCATTGGAAAAACAACTGACCTGGAAAATAGATCCAGGAGAGAGAATTTAAAAATTATTGGACTATCTGAAAGCCATGATCAAAAAAAGAGCCTAGACATCATCTTTCAAGAAATTATCAAGGAAAACTGCCCTGATATTCTAGAACCAGAGGGCAAAATAGAAATTGAAAGAATCCACTGATCTCCTGAAAGAGATCCCCAAAGGAAAACTCCTAGGAATATTGTAGCCAAATTCCAGAGTTCCCAGGTCAAGGAGAAAATATTACAAGCTCCAGAAAGAAACAATTCAAGTATTGTGGAAACACAATCAGGATAACACAAGATTTAGCAGCTTCTACATTAAAGGACTGCAGGGCATGGAATATAATATTCCAGAGGCAAAGGAGATAGGATTACAACCAAGAATCACCTACCCAGCAAAACTGAGTATAATCCTTCAGGGGAAAAAATGGTCATTCAGTGAAATAGAGGACTTTCAAGCATTCTTGATGAAAAGACCAGAGCTGAATAGAAAATTTGACTTTCAAATACAAGACTCAAGGAACATGAAGAGGTAAACAGGAAAGAGAAATCATAAGAGACTTATTAAGATTGAACTGTTTACATTCCTGCATGGAAAGATGATATTTATAACTCATGAGACCTTTGTCAGTATTAGGTAGTTGGAGGAAAAAATTTATGTATGTAGATAGATAGATAGATAGATAGATAGATAGATAGATAGATAGAGGGCACAGGGTGAGTTGAAGATAAGGGGTCATATCTGGAGAATAAAATTAAGGGATGAGAGAGGATTATACTAGGAGAAGAAGAAAGGGAGAGGTAGAATGGGGTAAATTATCTCACAAAAAAAAGAAAAGTCTCTTACAGTGGAGGGGTAAAGAGGGGAAGGTGAGAGGGAATGAGTGAATCTTATTCTCACAGGATTTGGCTTAAGGAGGGAATAATATACACATTCAATTGGGAATGGAAATCTGTCTTACCCTACAGGAAAATAGGGGGAGAAGGGACAAGAGAGCAGGGGGATGATAGAGAGGAGGGCAGATTGGGAAAGGGGTAATCAGAAGCAAATACTTCTGAGGAGGGACAGGGTCAAAAGAAAGAATAGAATAAATGGGAGGGCAGGATAGGATTAAGGGAAATAGAGTTAGTTTTTCACAACATGTCTACTATGGAGTGTTTTGCATAACTGCACATGTATAACCTATATTGACTTGCTTGCCTTTTCAATGAGGGTGGGTGGGGAGATAGGAAGGGAGAAAATTTGGAACCCAAAGTTTTAAAAACACATGTTTAAAAAAATGTTTTCACATGCAACTGGGAAATAAGAAATATGGGAAATGGGGTACAGAAGTCTATCTTGTCCTACAGGAAAATAGAAGGGGAAGGGGATAGGAGAAGGGGAGGAGAGATAGAAGAGAGGGCAGACTAGGGGAAGGGTATTCAGAATGCATGCCAACTTGGGGAGGGGATGGACGAGATGAGGAGAAAATTTGGAACTCAAAATCTTGTGGAAGTAAACATTGAAAACAAAAAATAAATAAATTTATATTTTAAAAAAATTATTTCAATTAATAAAAATCTGTTTTCTCTCCCTACCATTTTCCCCTGTCCCCACCATCGGAAAAATTAAAAAAAGAAAAAAAAAAAAACAGAACTCTTATAACAAATATGCTTAGTCAAGCAAAACTAATTCCCTCATCGAATATGTGGAAGATGTATGTTTCATTCTGTATCTTTTATCCATCATTTCTCTATTAGGAGGGAGGTGGCATGTTTCATTATCAGTCCTCTGGAATCATAGTTGGGCATTGTATTGATCAAAATTCTTAAGTCTTTCAAAATTGCTTGGTTGTACAATGTTGTTATTGTACAAGTTGTTCTCCAGGTTCTAATCACGTCACTTTGCATCAGTTTGTGCAATTCTTATATGCTTTCTCTGAAAGCATCCCAGAAATTCAACATTTCTTAGCACACAATATTACTCCATCATATTCATATTCCATTCTCCAATTTATGTGTGCCCTGATCGTTCTACATTTCTCTGATGGTATTCTTTACTTAAATTCTTCTTTACTCTTTATTCTTCTTATATTCCATATAAAGTGTGAGGTTTATAGCCATGTATTAACTTTCTTTGTATTTTCCCAAGTGCCTGGACAGTGCTTTGCATGTAGTCAGTGTTTAATAGTTGTTATTTAACATTTGCATGGTTAACCATTGCACTATCCAAAACTGGGTTGGGGGGGTCTGGGTTCTAGAACTAGCTTTTCCCCTGACTATAATAAACAGGCAGGTGGGAAATTGCTCAGTTTCTTGATCCCACCATAGAACTGTAACTGGAAATCTTTTCATCTAGGAACAAACACAGTAGAACAAGGGAGGGGCAGGTAGAGCATGGAATTAACTCTAAGGACAGTCCAAAGATGGGCACAGTCATGCTAGGAGATGGAGTGACTTAGAGGTTTGGAGGGGGAAGATGAGTCTGGGAAATGAGTACAAAAGTGATAGGTTCCTGGAAATGGTCGCTGTGCATTCAGCTGTGTAGGTTGGTGGAGGACTTCAAAGGAAAGATAAATAAAGCAGAGAACCCAAGGACCAAGGAATATTAATTATTGAATATGCTCTGAGATTGAGCTTGGTCTGTCACAGAGAGAGGTCTTGGAGCACAAAATGACACAAAAGTTATATGTAGATACACAAAGCTGTTCACCAACAATGTCTGATAGACACATTTCATCCTGCATAAATTGGTTTCCTTTGGAATAAGCTTATCAAAAGTAATATAAAATTGACGGGACTGGTTTTTTACAATTATTTAAAAAATATAATCACAGGAGGTGCTATAAAACTAAAAAAGAATGGGAGAGAGAGAAAAATTGCCTTTGAATATCTCCCCAAATGGGCACTATACAGCATAGCCACAATGAAGAAGAAAAAAATCTAAAAATAGACCAATAGAAAACCTGTAGCTTCAAATGTCTATTTGCAAATTCCCAAAGTTTAGCCAACAAAGAACCTGAGGTGATACATATTTTATCCCAAAGTTATCACTGAGGCATCATGGGAAGAGACCCATTGGACCATAGCTCTGGATGGGAGTACCTTATTCAAAAGAAAGTGCTTAGTACAAGGGAGGGGTAATAGCACTGTATTTTAAGAAGGCATACTCAAAATAAAATTAAAATAAAATAAAAAGAAGACACACTTACATAAAGAAATCCAAGAATCACAGGTAAGAAACATGATGGAAAACATTTGGGTAAGAGCAATGGAGGAAGAAATAGAAGTTATTTTGTTATTGGCATATACCACAGGCCACTTGGACAAAAAGAGCAAACAGAAAAGGAGTTTGGGAAGTAAATCAAAAACTTTTCACAGGGATATAATATAGCAGTGATGGAGACTATAGTTAACTAGATATCTGTTCTTTCTATGCCAAAAGCAGAGTAGCTAACAAATTTTTGAGTTGTCTTGATTATATTTTTATTTTTCAATAGGTAGAAGAAGCAACAAGAGCGAATTCATTTCTTAATGCAATTCTCACCAACAACTAGCTGATGGGATGAAAATAATAACCTTGGAGGGATTTAGCATTTATAACAGAAAAGGAAAGGAAAGTTGGACAGAGTCTGACATTTATCCTAGATTTTAGGAGAGCTTTCCAAAGGCATAAATAACTAACAAACTGGATGACAGAATCAGTTTTCAGAAACATTCTTGACAGGCTTTTAAAAAATCAGCTTCACAAGTAGAAGACTGGATAAGCATGGCTAGGCAGAAGTTTGTCTGAAAAAATATCTGGGGATTTAGTGGACTCCAAGATTCATATGAGTCAGCAGTGTGATATGGCAGCCAATAAAACTAGTGTGATTTGGATTTCATCAAGAGAGACATGGCTTCCAAGTATAAGGAGATAAAGAGTCCCTTTGGATTCTGCTCCGATCAGAGTGTATCAGAGCACAGAGGGGTAGAAGGTTTAGTCTGGGGTACCCTACTTTTAGAGGACATTGATAAGTTGAGAACATCCAAGGAAGGGCAACTAAGATTCTGCTATAGTCTGAAAAAACTTCTGGTTTTTCTGCTCTCTTTCATTATACAGCAGGGTATTTATTCTCTAGTTGTGCTCTCCCTCTTACTGGTACCCCTTTCCTTCTGCCCTCCCCTTTCTCTTCCCTATTCTACCCTCTCATAACCTGGAAACTTCTAGACATGGAACATTTCAGGTTAGAAACTTTCCATTTTCTAGCTAATTGGTGTCTCCTTGCCTATGACCTCAGAAACCATTTAGTTAGTCTAGTAAGACTTTTCATTTCTCCCTCTAATATGAATTTCATCATATCAGATTTAGCCCAACACTCCAGGCTCCAGACTCTTTGGATGCTGATTCTCTCCACCCTTACATTGGTTAGACCTTCTAGCTTTGTGTCACCAGCACCCCGAGTGAGTGTACCATCTACGCCTATATTCAAGCCATTAATAAAAACGTTAAACAGCACAGGTCCAAGCCTGGACCCCTTGGACCTCTTAGAATTATCCATAATTAGGGCTATCCATAAGTGGACTGGGTTACCTTGAGAGGTAACGTATTCCCTTTTCCTAAAAATTTCCGGAGAGAGGCTAGATAATGTTTTTTGGGCATATGGTAGTAGGAACCCCCCTTTCATGTGCAGGTTCCACATGGTCTTTTTTGACAATGAAATCTTCTGAGTCTTTGAAATACTCATGATAATTTTGCCCAGCTTGTTATAAAAATGAAAAATCTGGAAACCCTTGTGACTGTTCTAAATTCTGTAAGTCTGAGTATTTTGCCGATGTGAGCTTTCATTGTGGTTGGTGTTTTAAGTCTCTAAGCTGTTGTACAAAGCGTATGAATAATCCTATCTACTTCACATACATAGTTTGTGATTTAAAGCATCATTAATACTTTGGAAAATTATAAAACTATTATTTTCCTTTACATTTATGAATTAAGAAAGATTTGTTACTGCTCAGCAGGAGTGGCAGAGAGGGATATATTTGTAAATGAATGTGATTTTAAAAGGCATCAAAACATTTTTTAAAATTATTACATTCTCAGAAATGATTTTATTATATCTTGAGGACTACATTTTTTCATAGGAACTGAATCTGGTCTTCTAAGAAAATTCAGTATGCAGAAATATACAAAAATTCATTGTAAGGGTAATTTTTCATGGTATAGAAGAAAGAGGGGCAGCTAGGTAGTGCAGTGGATAGAGCCCTGGGCTTGGAATCAGGAATATTCATCTTCCTTAGTTCAAATCTGGCCTCAGACACTTACTAGCTTGTGTGACCCTGGGCAAGTCATTTAACCCTGTTTGCCTCTGTTTCCTTATTTGTAAAATGAGCTGGAGAAGGAAATGGCAAACCACTCCAGTGTCTTTGCCAAGAAAACCCCAAATGGGATTACAAAGAGTCAGAAATGACCAAACAACAACAACACAGTGGAAAGAGAGCTGGGGGAAACAGGAGACCTGAGTCTGAATCTTAGCTTGCTACCTACTAGCTATGTATGGACAAATTACTTAATTTTTCTAAGCCTCACTTTCCATATTGTAAAACAAAGGACTTGGGCTAGGTGATCTCTATAATTTGAATTCTATGTCTATTTTGTTAAATGTGGTATTCTAGCGATCAAAAACCTGGATCATCTTGCAATGTAATTTATTATTCTTTTTCCTCATAAGGCTCCCTCTAGTGTTGAATACAAGCCCCAGTTTTCCCAGTTCATTTGGAAACTTAAAACATTTTTTCTCTTCATTCACTCACATACTTGCTTAAGTTATAGGATTGTAGCTCTAAATCTGGAGGAATCTCCAAACTTCTCTCTTATCTAATCTTGTAATTTTACAGATGGGAAAACTGAGGTCCAAGGATTTGATTTGATAAGATTTGATTTCAAGTCCTTTAAGCCAGTGCTCTTTCCACTGTGCCTTAGTTATTTGCTGATAAAGAACACATGTACACACTCCAAAGCAGCTGCTTTTTCCCCAAAGTGCTCTGTATATAATTTCAATTCAGTTCTAATCAAACATCTATAATGTACAAAGGACTCCACCATGTTCTCAGGATTCAAAGATAAAAAACAAGGTTTCTGCCCTCAGATAGCTTAAATAACAGGCACTTGGAAAATGTTTGTTGAATGAATGAATGAAGTGAAAGATATGCTAGCCTAGCTGGCCAACCCATTCCATGTGGACGCTGAAGCTGGGCTAACGGTTATCTTAAATCCCAATTCAGAAAAGCCTATGAGCTGTGTCCTAAAACAGTCCTAACATATAAAAAACACAATTCACTTCATTTTACAAGCTAAGTAACCAACAGAGTTATAGATAGAGCTCTTTCCATAGCTATATGACTGAATAATTCCTTAAATCTCTCTTTGTCTCAGTTTCAGCATTTGTAAAAAGAAGGGTTTGGTTTTTAAGGTCCTTTCAGATCTAAAAGCCTAAGATTCCAAATTACTTTATCAAAGGTTACCCAAAAAGTTAATAGGACTGAAATTTAAAGCTCAGAACCTCTTCATTATGGTCCAAGTCAAAGGTAGGCAATATGGCACCATGCTACTCTATGGAACTTGTTGGCCATTTCCTTCTCTTCCCATGCCTGCCAAGTTTATGGAGGCAATATTGAAAAGTGGAGAGAGTGCTGGACTCAGAGTCAGAAGACACAGGCTCAGATCCTGGTTCTTTTACTTACTAATCAACTGGCAATCAGTCAATTGGCATTTATACATCACTGTGCTAAGAAAGAAAGGAAAAAGACAATTCCTGCTCTCAAGGATCTCACCATCTCACAAGGGAGACAACATGCAATCCATCTCACAAGGGAGATAACATGCAATCAACTATGTACAAATAAGATATAAACAGGACAAACTATAGGGAAGGCACTAACATTAAGGGGGATCAGGAAAGGCTTCTTGCAGAAGGTGGGATTATAGCTGGGACTTGAAGAAGAAAGAGAAGGCAAGAGATAGAGATAAGGAGACAGAGAGACAGAGAGAGAAAGAAAGAGTCAAAGACATAGAGTTCTAGCCACAAGGGGACAGTCAATGAAAATGATCAGCATGAATACCTATGTGACTTTGGTCAAGTCACATAACCTCAGTTGTTCATCTGTAAAATGAAGGGGTTGCACTGTGTGGTCTCTGTGGTCCCTTCCATTAAACCTATGATCCAGTGATTTCTGGAGTCATATTACAGGAAGGGTAAGTACTGTCTCTGCAGATAGTGTGTACAAATAAAGGCTAAAATATAATAATGAAAGGGGTGTGCTGTAGCCAACTCAAACAGGCTCTCAAGATCTGATCATTACATTTTCAGTGTGAGCATTTATATCTCAGAAATCATCCAGTGCTACAAATTGGGACTTGACTTGTTATTTTGTTGGTTTTCTAGGCTTAAGAAAATGATGGAGAAAACGTCAATAAAGCAAATTAAAATTAAATGTATGTCATGTGTACATTATTTTTTCAATGACCTAGTTGTTAAACACTTACCAGCATACCCTGGTTGTAAAACACACAAAAATGGAAATAACTGGGTCTTACAAGGACATTACAAGGATATACTAAAGAAATAGAGAACATTTAGCCTAGAAAAGAGGAAAGTTAGGAGAGGACATGATACCTGTCATCAGTTATGTAAAGGGTTGTCACACGTGAGAGGGATTGTGCTTACTATACTTGGCCCTTGGGGGAAGAACTATGACAGCTGGTGGAAATTATAGAAAGACAGAGTTAAGCTTGACTTAAGGAAAAATGTCCTCACAATCAGAGTATCTAAATGTGGGATGAGCAGTCACAGAAAGTTCCCACCTACTAAAGGTTGTCACACAGAGCTTTTGACAGAGCTGTTCTTATGAGGATTCCTGTTCAGACACAGATTAGAGTAGAGGACCTCTGGAGTGCTTTCCAATTCTGAGATTCTGTAGCTATCAGATGGTATGTCATTGTTTCAAATAGGTCTATTTCCCTAAATACCCCAGATGGTTATGACTCTGGGTGGTTGTTCTTGGCTCTGGCATCCACTTTGAAGCTCAACATCAGGGGTGATATTTTAAACACTCCAGTCTCAAGGGACCATCAGTGGTAAGTTTCCACACAGTGGCTAGAGTTACAACAGTGTGGCTTACCTAAGCCTCTTCGGATGTTCTCCAAGTTGACCTTGATTGACTAGTCACCAGTGGATCAAACTGGGTCTTTTCCCAAGGGTAAGGGAAAGCCACTGTTTCCAGTATGCTAACCTGGAGTTCTAGGAGATCAGCCTGAATATTCCAGATTGATCTTGATAAACTGTCAGGTTGCCTCCATCTCTTGGTGAAAGAGGGTGGGGGCAGGGAAGGAGCAACGTTTAACAAAGGTCATGATACAGTGGAAAGAACACAGGATCTAGAGTTGGAGGACTCTAGATTTCTTTGTGTGACCTTAGGCAAATCATTTAACTTCTCTAGGCCTCAGTTTCCTCATCCATAGAGATATGATCCCATGATCTTATCCTCCCAGAGGAGCCCCATCACCAGAAGTTCTCCCCACAGAGCTCTACAGAAAGCTTAATTCTAAGGGAAAAAAATTTACTTTGTTCTAAGCTCAGGCCATAGGTGAACAACTCAGCCTTTGGGTCATGCGTTATTCAAAGGATAGAGTAGGTTGCTATAGCTTTCAGAACAGGTATAGATGTTGTGGAAGACTTAGTCTCCATTATCACCACTTTTTCCCCTTGTATATTCCCGGCCAATACCATTCTTCTCTCCCCCAACAGGCATCTCACCTATTCACCTGTGAGATGCAAGCAAAGGCTTTCATGTCACAGATTCATAGGAAGGGACCTTAAAGATCATTTGATCCAAGCCTTTTATTCTACAGGTGAAGAAATGGCGACCTGAAGAGATGAAGTGACTTGCTTGTCACATACCTACTAAGTAGGAAAAATCAAGATTTGAAACCCAGCTCAAACCCAGTACTCTTTCCATTATATAACAGAGGTTAGGCATGGGGCATTTAAATCCCCAAAGTTTGCTGTCTTCTGGATTGAGTGAGCAAAATGCAGGTGCTGAAATCTTCTGACATCGTACCTTGGCTTCCACTTTAGCTCTGTTCACTCAGATCCAGCCATATGGATAGTAGATATTCAAGGACACCATGACTGAGCACAAAGAAAATCCATAGCTAGGATATTTGAATGGTTAGAAAAAGAATTTCAGGAGAATTTTTGAAGACCTCATAGAATCAATCAATCATTAAACATTTAGTTCCTACTATGCGCCAGGCATTGTATTAAGAGCTGGGGATACAAAAAAAGATAAGACGGAGCTTACATCTAAAAGGAGGAAAAAACCATGCAAGAAAATATACAAAGCAAGCTATATACAGAATAAATAAGAAATAATTAACAGAAGCAGGGCACTAGAATTAAGAGGTGTTGGGGAAAGCTTCCAGTAAAAGATAGGTTTTTAGTTAGGACTTAAAGGAAGGCAGGGAAGTCAGTAATCATAGAGCAAGAGGGACAATATTCCAGGTATGGGGGACATCCAGAGAAAAAGCCCAGAGCAGAGAGATGGAACATCTTTTTTAAGGAACAGCCAGGGGCTCAGTGTCACTGGAGCAAAGAGCATGTGTTGGGAAGTGAGGTATTAGAAGACTGGAAAAGTAGGAGGGGGCTAGGTTAGGCTCTGAATGTCAAACAGAACATTTTGTATTTGATCCTGGAGGAATAGGGATCCATTGGAGTTTATTGAGTTGAGGAGTGACATGATCAGACTTATGCTTTTAGGAAAATCACTTTAGTGGGTTAATGGAGAAGGGATTAAAGTGAGGAGAGACTTGAAACTAGAAGACCCACCAACAGTCTATTAGAATAATCCAGGTGTGAAGTGAGAGGGTCTACACTAGATAGCAGTGTCACAGGACAGAAGGGAGTGTATTTGGGAGATGTTGCAAAGGTTAAATTGACAGACTTTGGCCACAGCTTGGACATGGGAGGTGAGAGATATTGATGAATCCAGGATGAATCCTAGGTTGTGAGTCTGAGTGACAGGGAGTATAGTGTTGCCCTCTACAGTAATAGGGAAGGTAGGAAGTGGGGAGGGTTTGGGGGAAAGATAATAGAAAAGAAAAAATTCTGAAGACAGAAGCGAGAAGTTATAGGCAGAACAGAATCGAGCAAGAAAACTGCTTAGGAAGAAAGTATGAATGATAAAGTATTAAGTGCTGATTATGTTTCAGGAATAGGTCTTTTATTGTCATTAAAACAAATAGGATCTTATTCTCTTTTTCTGACATCGTTGACTATTCCTACACAACAAGTGAGAGGACTAAACACAGTCAGGTCCTTCCTCTTCCTTTCTGCTTCTTAGATTGGTTTTAATGAGAATCAAGGTGTGTGTGAGAACCCACTGTGTGAGAACATTTACTGCAGCCAGAGATTTATATTCCCATAACCTAGTGACAGGAGTGAATGTGGATGAGAGATTTCACCAGTCAACATGGCTGAAGCCAAGAAGACTCCTCAGTAACAATGCTATCCAACCCAGAGATTTGGAGGCAGACTTTTGGGTGTTACTTCATCCTATTAAGCTCCAGTCTATGTCAATATAAAGTTAATGATTCTTCCTCTACTTCTATTCAATCCAATGCAACAAATATTTAAAGTACCTGCTAGTGAGAGACACTGTTCTAGACACTTGGGCTACAGAAAGATTACATGACCCAAGCCCTGCTATTGAGGAGCTTTTAATGAGAGGGGGGAGGGGAAATTATGCAAATACAGCAGCAACAGGCAACCTGATGGTACAGGAATATGATGGAATACTATCATGCAGCAAGAAATGATGAGCAGGCAGATTTCAGAAAAACCTGGGAAGACGTGTATGAAACTTACAAGGTGAAATGAACAGAACTAGGAAACCACTGTACACAGTATCAGCAACTTGTATGATAATCAACTATAAATGACTTAGCTCTTCTCAGCAATACAATGATCCAAGACAAGTACAAAGGACTCATGGAGGAAAATGATATCCACATCTAGATAAAGAACTGATGGCATCTGAATGCAAATTGAAGCATACTTTTTTCACTTTATTTTTTTCGTGTTTTTTTCCCCATTTGATTTGTTTCTTCTTTCACAACTGTGTCTAATATGGAAATGTTTTCTATAATTGCACATATATAACCTGTATCAAATTGCCTACCATTTTAGGAAGAGGGGAAGGAAGAGGAAGGAGAAGAATTGAGAACTCAAAACCTTATAAAAATGAATGCTAAAACTGGTCATAACATATAACTGGGAAAAAATAAAATACTTTAAAAACAGGGGATCTGGGCAAAGGACTGTGGAAAATATGCCTTTCCTTCTCTGTCTCCCTGGACAGAACAGGACCTTCATCTTTCTCTAAAGGAACCCCCAGATCCATGCCCACTTACACATTCAGCCAACCCATCAGGTTGATGAGCACCCATTTTCTTCAGGTTTGGAAATGGCCCCCCAGTTAAACTCAGGCAAGCAGAGGATAAAAGCGTTAAGGGATGCAGGTCACTCCTGCCCTGTTCTGAGGCTGAACGACACAACCAAAAAGAGCTGAAAGTTTCTGCATGAGGCAGGCTGACAAAGCATCCCCAGTGCTGAGAGAACCCAGAGAAGAATTTCATTCCCTTGTGGCATCCCCATCTTGCCAGCTCTGCTTTTAGCTAGAGATTCAAAAACAAAGTGTATCTCTTAACTTCCCCTCCCTCCCAACCTGTCATCAGGTCTAACATCTATTTTTGAAGTCTTTTCCTGGAGGTTGGTAAGGATCAAAGCCTCCTGATAATTCCATTTTCCTTTCTGCCTATCAAATAAAGACAAGCAAGTGATGGCCAAGAAGTCAAGAGCACATCGAGGACAGAAGGACTGGCACCTTTTGGCCCCTTCTCGCCTTTTGGTGAAGTCCAAACCCAGAGCTTTCTGTGACAAAGCAGCTGTGATGCCAGGGGCTCATTTTGGAGGCAGTCTGTCCCATCTCCTTCATGCCAGGGGGAACCCCACCTTCCTAAGCTGTCACAGAGAAGCAGCATGAGCTATACACAGCTGCAATCTTGTGAAGAGAAGCTTTCTTCTCTCCCACAGGAGCAGGACAGGAAGAGAAGGAGAGTGGCTGGAGAAGGACAGGGTGCTATAATATGGCCCCTTAATCAAAATTTTTCAAAGTACAGGAGGGGAAGGAAGCAAATGGATGGAGAAGATTCTGAATGTTTGCTAGTGTGTTTGAGGTTTATATGAATCAATGAGAGGTCATTTAAGGATATCCAGTCCAAGCCTTATTCACAGTTATCCTCAGGATGAGGACAAGCATATTAGAATTCAGTGGAAATTACCCCTTTCCTGCTCAAGCTTGCCACATTTCTCTTCCTTCCTTCCTTCCTTCCTTCCTTCCTTCCTTCCTTCCTTCCTTCCTTCCTACTTTCCTTCTTTCCTCCTTTCCTTCTTTCTTTCCTTTTTTCCTTCCTCCCTGCTTTCCCTACATTGACATACACATACACAGACATGAACCATACACTGTTCCACACATATAACCACACATGCATCTGCATGCATATAACCACATAGAATTCTTATGAACAGTTATACAAACTATCTTACAGGAAGGTTCAGAACATTTCCTTTTACAGGGAAAAAAATTAGGCCTAACTAGGAAAGGAATTAGGTTTTTACTTTCTTTATTTTATAAGGAATGTAAAAACTTTTTTTTTTTGTGCCAGGATGTTTCAGCCCTGTAAATAGTGTACAGTTTTTGAGAATTTTGTCTAAGCTGATATTCTCAAAGTAAAGCAAGAAAAATTATGATGCTTCTGTAAAGTTACAAGATGTAAAATAAATCCATACAAGTCATTGGCATTGCTATATATTACCAAGAAAATTCAGCAAAAAGAGATAAAAAGAGTCATGTCATTTAAATATTTGGGAGCACACTAACCAAGGAAAACACAGAAACAATATGAATGCAATTATAAAAAACTTCATAGAAATAGACCTAAATAAGTGCAAAAATATTCATTGCTCATAGGTAGGCCAAGCCAATATCATAAACATGACAACGCTACCTAAATTAATTTGTGTATTCAATGCCATACCGATAGAATTATCAAAGGATTCCTTTAGAGAGCTAAGAAGAAAAATAATACTCACACGAGTGGTAGGTGACAGGCAGGATTCTTTGTACTCTAACTTGTTATTTTTCATCACTCTAGGGATGCATGAGGGCCATTCTATTTGTTACCAAATGATGATTGTGGTTTGTCACCTGGGCCGTAGGAGGTCCTCCTTATAGACAGAAATATCCAAAACTAACATAAAAAGAAGAGAATTTAACTTTTCTTGCTCTTTCAAGAGAAGAATACTCTTTGGCATTTACAGTTTACTAGGATATAAATGAAGGGGCAATTGAGATTCCTCTTAACTCAAGCCATAATTGAACTATTGATTGCTGTGTGTCACTAGGTCTTAAATGGCCCCATAATGACATGTGTAAGACAGCCTTGGAACCCACTTTCCACAGGTGCCACAATTTCCTTTGGCAATTTACTCACATCACTATCTCTCCCTGTCAAAAATACTTATTATGTGTAATTTTGAGCTCATAATCTGGCATGTCAATCCATTGTCTCTTATTCTTTCTGCTCGACAGACATAAACATCTAATCACTGTCTTCCAGGTAATTGCTTTCACATACATTGTCTAATGAGTTCAATATGGGAGCTACTCAATACATTTTGTGTATTTGACTTAAGATATGGAAAGATCAGGACTAGATCTATAGACTTCATTAATAACGACAACAATAATAGCTAACATTTACATAGTGCTTACTATGTTCCAGGCACTGTGCTAAGCACTTTATAATTATTATTGATTATTTGATCTTCACAATAACCCTGAGATGTAGTTGTTATCTATTATTATCATTGCCTTACAGATGAGGAAACTGAGGCACACAGCGGTTAAGTGACTTGCCCAAAATCACACAGCTAGTAAGTGTCTGAAGCCATATTTGAACTGAGGTCTTCCTGACTCCAGGCCTGCCACTCTATTCACTGCACCACCTCGCCGCCTAGGTGCTACGTAGCTGGTATAGATACCTCTCCCAGATGAGGAAATTCCCTCTACCAATACAGGTTTGCATCCTCTCTAGAACTTAATGGTCTTAAAGAATTGCCTAGAATCCTGACATGTTAAGAGACCTGTCCAGGATCACACAGCCAGTATGTATCAGAGGCAGAACTTTAAGCCAGGTCTTCCTGGTTTCAAGACCTGGTTTATTCACCATGCCACACTGAGACTTGAAGCCCTTCACTACATCTCCTCTTAGTCTTTTCTTCCCCCCCACCCAAATATTTAATAATCTCTTTCTCTGACTCTTCAATAATCATTTTGACTCTTCTCTGAACATTTCCAAGTGTGTCATGGCCTTCTTAAACTGTGAAGCTCAGAACTGACACTGTTCAATTTTGTTCCCATGGTCCATGATTCACAACAATGCCCTGCCTTCCCCAACCCAAGATGATTTTTTTTCGAGAATGGAGTAATACCCACTAACTACCTACCTCACTTCATTGCACGTCCAGAAGTTTTGTAGATGGTAGCTAAGTAGAGTTGTAAAATAGCACTTTTCTCCCTGGAGTAATTATAGGCTGAGCTCTACCAAAAAATACCAGAGGAAGTATGTTCCTTGGGATGCCAGGCAAAACTGGATTGTTCAGATAGCAGCACTGCATTGGCCACTCAGTAAAACTATTTACACTAAGACAAAAAATAATCTATTAAAAACTTGCTATACATGGAGTACTATGGTAGGCCCTGGAGAAGATATAAAATTTGTATTAGACATGGTCTCTGCCTTAAAGGAGTTTGTCATCCAGTAGAGAGATAAGATACCAACTTCATAATACTGCATAAGTTCATTAGAGAGTTACCCAGAAGGAAAAAGGACTATGTGGGCTTAGGTTGTTACGGACTGGGAGGGATCAGGAAAGGTTTTGCAAAGAAGGTGACATTTGAGTTCTTCAAGTAAAAAGAGGAAGAGAGAGGTTCTAAGTGTGTTGTCCAGTCATCTTAGTTGCATGCAACTCCATGACCCCATTTGGGGTTTTCTTGGCAAAGATACTAGAATGGTTTGTCATTTCTTCCTCCAGCTCATTTTACAGATGAGGAACTGAGGCATATAGGGTTAAGTGACTTGCCCAGCATCACACGGTTGATAAGGGTCCGAGAGCAGATTTGAACTCAGGTCCTCCTGACCCCAGGCTCAATGCTCTATCTGCTGTGCTACCTAGCTGCCCCTTCTGAGTACAGAGAGCACCATGAGTTAAAGTGAGGAAAGTTGAGGGCACAATGAATATTTAGGGATCCAAGAGTTTTGGTATGACAGAGTATACAGCAAGTAGGAATTTGAGAAAGGTAGGGTAGCTCCTACTGAATGCTTGGTAATGTTTACTTGGTGGACAACAGACAGCTAGTGAAGATTTTTGAGCAGAGATGAAACATAAGATTCATGGCAAAGACAATTCTCGGTGTCATAAAAGATGAATTAGAGGAAATGTGGGAGAGTGGAAGTAAAACCCCAATACTTTGACCTCACATGCCTTGGGCAAAGAACATGTAGAATGAGTTAGTGAGCATGAGTACACCAAATTAGCTGGCCTAGCTAGAATATATTTTTTCATTAGCAAACCAAGAGAAAAATAACATCTACCAGTTTAAGTTATGATGCCTCTAAAATTTCCTGGCAACTATTGCAAATAGAAGTTTGTGTAATGAATATAAGAAAACATTGGAAGAGCATTTGTGTGCCTTTTCCATTTTCTATTTTTAAAATTTAGCTTTTAAAAAAAGAGAGTGGGAGGGAAAAGAATGGAAATGAGGTTATTCTAATAGTTTAGAAGAGTGAAAGTGTTGGCCTTCAGCAGGATAGTGACTGTGGTAACAGAGAGGAAGGGATGGTTTTGAGTCAATAACATTGATAGGGCCTTATAATTTATTGTTTATTGAGTAGACCTATGATTTTGCTAGTACAGAGAATTCCCATCAACCAGACAGCAAGTATTTATTAAGCGCCTACTATGTGTTAGGCACTGTGCTAAGCACCAGGCGGTACAGAGAAAAGAAAAAACAAAAAACAAACAAACCAAAAAACCTCAGTCCCTTTTCTCAAGGAGCTCATAGTCTAATGGGGAAGATAACACGTAAACAACTCCATACAAACAAGATGCGTACAGGATATGTGGTGGATAGTCTCAGAGGGAAGGGCCTATGATTAAGGAGGAGCAAAAGAAGCTTCTTGCAGAAGGTAGGACTTTGGATGAGACTTGAAGGTAACCAGGGAAGGTCAGAGGCAGAGATGAAGAAGAAGAGAATTCCAGGCATGGGGGGTCAGGCAGTGAAAATGCATGGTGTTGAAAGGTGAAGTGTCTTGTTTGAGGAATAAATAGCAAAGAAGCCAGGGTCACTGGATGACAGAGTGAGTAAAAAGGATTAGGAGGTAAGAAGACTGGAAAGGTAGGAAGGGATCAAAT